>NC_067472.1:96896792-96924292 GCF_947179515.1 Apodemus sylvaticus
TTGGCTCCCTGATCTGGCTGTGCCCCAGCCCACAACAAAAGCCCTTGGGCATCCTGCAGGTCAACCTATATCTCTCCAAAGGTGAGACTAATGAACCTCCATGAGGATTTCTTAAAATAAGGAAGGGGCCAGGCACAGGTGGAGATAGGGAGTGGGTGTGTTAAGGTTCTGCCTTGGCTCCAGCCTGAGGCTAAATTTCTGCACTAGGTAAACTTTAGGAAGTTTCATAAAACAGAAACCTGAAAATTCTGAAATGAGAAGAAAAATATCCAGATAACTTTGTTGGCAGGGGCATCAGAATCTGCTTCTTCCTTGCGCAAAAGGCTTTTTGATAGTGGCATCCCAGACCACGGTAGTGGGAACTGTAGCTTGATTTCTCTCTGTTGTAACAGATCCAGGTCCAAGTTTGAGAGGGTGGGAGAAGCAGGAGGATCAGGAGTTCAAGACCAGCTTCAGTTTCACGGAAAGTTCAGGGCTACATGAAACTGTCTTTTAAGAACTCCAAATTGACAGGGCTCCTTCACAAGGTCACTCAGGAGCCCAGCCCCCTTCAGTCTTCTCTCTCGGCGGCCCTCCTTACAGTACTGCACTTATCTGCATGGAACACAAGATCCCAGCTGTGGGAAGGGGAGAGGACAGTAAGCCCTGGACAAGCAACCTTTTTGTATGCAAGAGAGATGGAACTGTCTGATCTTTTCTGCTTACATGCGAGAGTCGTTCACCTACCTCTGCCCCTTGAAAAGGGAGTTGAGAAATGGGGGCCTCTAGCTGAGCAGCCATGCACAGGAGAAGGGAGACCTGTGTGAGAGGTACGACTAGTAGTCAGGATTGCCCAGAAAGAGGCCACTGACCTTAGATCTGCACAGAGAATGAGAACTAGGACTTAGGCTTTAGCCACTGTCCCCAACATGCATGACCCTGGGTTGCCCTTTCTGGCTGACACTGAATCAGCAGCCTGTCCTCCAGGTGGCTCAACCTGCTAAGTTTGGGCACGTCTAGTGCAGGCTCTGAGTGGTAGCTGATCATGACCTCCAGCCCTGATAGGACTCAGATAGCTCTGTGACTCACCATACAAGGTGGCCCAAGAACAGGGACACAAAGCCTGGCTCGGAGGGGCCCAGACAAGCCCTGGGAAGCGCCAACTACAGAGAAAATGTGGGCTTCTAGAATGATGGCTCTTTTCCCAAATTTGTATCACTTAGGATTTGGCAGAGCCTCTCAGACAGCTTGGGTGCTGGGTAAAAGGAATGTCTTTGGTCTCTTGGATCACGAGTCAGAGATGGGGCAAGAAGACCCTACCAGAAACTGGGGAAGGAAGGAATCAGTTGGGCGGGTGTACCCTGGAGCCAGGTGGCTCCACATACCGCAGCCCCTGCCTGCAGCGCTGGGGAAGACTGTTCTGCGATGTAAGCTGTTGGGGCATGCGGCTGTAGCTTGGAGGGGGCCACCTGTGTGTGGGTGTGCTCATGCTGGTGAGCTCGTCAGGAAAACGTCTGCTCCCCGGGAGTGAGTCATGGTGCTCAAGTCCGTGGACCGATCCATGGGGCTCTATGCAGCTGTGGGCCAGCTCCAGCCTCAGGAGCCTTTGGCAACATCTGGCCTCTCAGACCCAGCCCGGGGTCGCCGGAGGGCTCCAGTCATCAATGGACACGGGACAGGGTGGCAGGAATGGGAACAGGCGACTTCTCGTTGTGCAAAAGGGAAGTTTAGGGGAAGTTTCTCCAGCATCGGGTCATGCTGGAGCTCAGTGGCTGGGTATTTATGGTCTCAGAGGTGACCGTTGGGGCTCCAGTGACCTTTGGTGAAAAGCTCTGAAGGATAGAAGCTACATGAACGAATCCATTTGGAGACTGGAGATCACCTCAGCTTTTAAGAAGCCCATTAACTCCCCGAGCAACTTAGAGACCTTTGTTGTAATCAATTCTCAGAACAAGCCAGTTGGCTGGGAACATAAAAGAACAGAGGAAAATAAGTGGAGGGCAAAGGTGGTAATGCATGGGAGGCAAAGTCAGGCTTAGAATCTCTGACACGGTTGGACTGCGGAGCCAGCATTCGACCTATCTGATCCATTGCTCTTCCAAGCCAGGGGGCTGGGAGAGATGGCGGGCACACTTCTAGCTTAATAGTTTTCCTTTTATCTATCCCGGTCACACAGATAATTACATAAATAACTATGTAATTAACTAGATCATTGTGATAAGCGCTATGGAAAAAAGGCTATACCAGGGAGATCTACCTTAGTCTTGCCGAGACAGGCCACCCTGTCGTTAAATCCCAGACCTTAGGGGTGAGCAAGAGGTTGTCCAACTGAAGAGAGGAAGAAGTGCATTCTAGTCCAGAAACACAGAACTTGAGCAAGCCTGGAGCTAGCTGGGCAGTGCTTTGGACAATCTGCAGCAGGGCAATGGATTGCATCATGGGAACAAGGAGCGGGTGGTGGTGATGAGAACTTGTCAAAAGTCAAGTAGAGCCTGCCGGGGATGGGGTGGGGGATGCTTACTCCAGAGTGCAACAGGAAGCCACTACAGGCTTGAAGGTTGACAAAAATATCTCCTGGTTGTGTGCTGAGGTGTAACCTCTGTGGCTCAGAGTCAATCCGAAGTGCTGAGAGCAGATCTTGCAATGGGAAGGTGTCATGGTCCCTGAACTGAGGCAATAGCAGTGACCAGGATTAGGAGGGTCGCAAAGCCCTTCTGACAGGCTGAGGACACCGCTTAGTTGGTAGACTGCATGCACGAAGCCCTGGGTTCGGTCCTCAGGGTTGCATAAACTGGACATACATCTGTCTGCAAGCCCGGCACTCAAGAGGTGGAGGCAAGAGATCATGAATTTAAGGATATCCTGGCTTATATAATGAGTTTAAGACCAGCTCCAACTGTATCTCAAAATATCAAAACAAAACAAAAGGACGGCTCAATTTGCTTTTAATCAAAATGATAAATCTTTTAGTCATTATACATAACAAAAAGATTCTAAAGAGCCCTGTGTCCTCCATCTTAGATTCCCACCATCTCTCATAGTTTTTCAATGGGATAATACTACCTATGAATTTGCAAGCAACTACCCACTGCCATATATCACAAACTGCTTTGTCAGTGAGCCAAACCCACCAGGGTTCAGTGGTACCTGATACTCTACAGCAGGGCTGAAGGCAATGTTTTCAGGTTTTTGTTTGTTTGTGTTTTGAGTCATGGTCTTACTTTGTAGCCTGGCTCCCTTTGTAGCCAAGGATGACCTTGAATTCCTGATCAACCCCCAACCCCTTTACCTCCCAAGTGTGGGATTACAGGAAGATTATACCACACCCAGACACCTTTGCCCCAGACTGTAAGAAATCAAGCCAGATAGATAGATGCCTTGTTCAGTAGCAAAGTTTTAGTAAACATGAACATTTTACTCTTTTACATTTTTTCCCCCAAATTGATTAATTTGAATAATGAAAACTTATTTTAACTTGCATTTTCCTGTCAAATAATGAGGATAAGCATTTGTTGAGCCTTTGAAACCTCCTGCTGTGGGAGATTCCTTTGTTCCCAGTTCAACTTTCTTTGGGGCTTTCCTCCATTGCAAATTGCAGAGTCTTTGTGTGGATGGCATTTTTTTTTAATTCCCACAAGTTTAGTAAGTATTTTCTCAGAAAACTACTTGTATTTTTCCTTTTTTATGTTATTGTTTGGCCTCCGAGTCTTAAAATATGAGATGTCTATTGTGGCAGTCCATGCCTATAATTCAAGAAATCTGGCGGCTGAGGCCCAAGGATTGAGGGTTCAAGGCCGGGCTGAGCTTTATAGCAAAACTGTCTCCAAATTAAGTAGCAACCAAAAGTGTGTGTAATATTCTCTTTTGTCCCCTTTGTTAGCGGCAACAAATTATTTGTGCTTTCACTTTTCAAACTCATTTTTTTCCATCTTAACTTTTTTCTAACTTTTTCTGTGTTTTATTCTTAACCTATCTATAATACTTAAGATTTTTATATTTCCCAGAGAAGGAATCCCATATTTCTAAAGGAGCTTGGCACGACAGCGCACAGTTGGGAGGCAGACGTAGGAGAATCAGTGGTTTGAGATTATTCTTGGCTATAGTGGTGAGTTACAGGCTAGCAGCCTGGGCTGCACCCCTTTTTGAGACACCCTGTCTCAAAACAAAAAAAGGAGCAAAGACACACAGTCATTTATTAGCACCATCTTTGACACAAAGTAATTGATATATGTAATTCACATTTCTCATCATATCTACACCCTTATAAAGCACACACTTCACAGATAGATGATTATCAGAGTCTGTTTTCAGATATTTCTATGACCTCAAAAAGGAACTCCACATCCGTAGTTATCACCCAGTCATTACTGTCAGTCCCTGGCAACCACTACTAACCTGACCTCTTTCAAAATCCCTGGGCATCTCATAGAAACGGAATTACTCCTTTCTTCACATCGTGGTTTTAGCATCCGCCCATCTTATGGTAGCATACCTTTTTATGTCCGAATGACACTCATTTTTAGTTGATAGATATTTGATTTCCCTCTATCTTTTGGCTTTTGTGAGTAATGCTGCCATAAACATTAATGAGCACATTGTTACTCAGACACACACTGTTAGTCTGTCCCAGGAACCTATGGTGGGATGAAATTGCTTGTCTGACAGGGACTCTGAACTTCACTTTTTGAGGCACCATCATCAGGTTGTTCTCCAGAGTAGTTGTAGCCATTTATATTCCCACTAGCAGTCTGGGAAGGTTCTGTTATTTCTCTAAGTCCTTGCCAACATTTGTTACTGTGGGATTTTTTTTTTTTTTTAAATTTGGTTTTTTCGAGACAGGGTTTCTCTGCATAGCCCTGGCTGTCCTGGAACTCACTCTGTAGACCAGGCTGGCCTCGAACTCAGAAATCTGCCTGCCTCTGCCTCCCAGAGTGCTGGGATTATAGGCGTGCACCACCACCACCCGGCTGGGATTTTTTTTTTAATGCTCATTTTTATTTTTTTTTCTGTGTATGAGTATTTGGCCTGCATATATTTAAGTACATGCAGTGCACACAGAAGCCATAAGAAGGCACCATATTCCCTGGAAGTGCAGTTATAGATGGTTGTGAGCCCCTATGTGAATGATGAGAACATATCCAAGTCCTCTGCCGGAGCTCCAGCTGTTGACTATTGAGCAATCTCAGATTCTATCTGATGTTGAATCAAGCCTAAGGTCGAAAGTCATTGGTTTTTGAGAGCATTTCTTGATGACCATTGAGGTTGAGAGTCTTTTCAGGTATTTGTTGGGTTTATTATGTGTTTCTTCCTTGGAGACATCTTTGCAAATGACAATGCTGTTGATTTTTTTCTTCTAATAAGTTGAAATAAATGTTTTGTCATAGTTTAAGTTTCTTTCTATAACTGGATCCATGAATCCTCTCTCAATTCTCTGATTAAGTCCACTCTTCTGGCTTATACCATTCGATTATGGGTGGCTTTATACAAGTTCATTACCTGATAGCACAGGTTCCTTACACAAGTCTTCCTCAGATATGTTTTCATAACTAACCTCAGATCAGATACATATTGTTTTCAAAAGCACATTTGAAATTAGGCCTGGCGGGGTGGCTCAGTAGGTAAAGCGCTTGCCTCACAAGCTTGAGCACCTGAGTTCGGATCCCCAGAATCCACATAAAAAATCAAATGCATTGCCCATGTCTGTGATCCAAGCACTAGGGAGGCAAAGGCTGCTGGCTGAGTGGGCGAGCTGGTTCAGTGAGAAGCTGTGTCTCAAAAAATAAGGTGGAGAACTATTGAGGAAGACAGAGGATGTCAATGTTTGGCCTGTGCATGCACATGCATACCCACATTCACATACCCATAGGAGCATGCACACACACACACACACACACACACACACACACATGACACTTTTACTTCTATATGTTTTGGATCGGGAACTCTAAAGAAACAATGGATGAAATCTCTATAGTAATTTAAGGAGGGTTGGCTTTTCATACTCTTCTGTCCCCCTTGCTTTTTTTCCAGGTTTTTTTGGGGGGATATTTTCTTTATTCACATTCAAATGTTATCCCCTTTCCCAGTTTCCCCTTGAGAAATCTTCTATCCCATCCCCTCTCCCCTGCTTCTATGAGGGTGCTCCCCTCCCACCTACCGACTCCTGCCTCCCTACCCTTGCATTTCCCTACACTGGGGCATTGAGCCTTCACAGGACCAAGGGCCTCTCCTCCCATTGATGCCCCTGTCAAGGCCATCCTCTGCTACACATGTGGCTGGAGCCATGGGTCCCTCCATGTATACTCTTTGGTTGGTGGTTTAGTCCCTGGAAGCTCTAGGTGGTCTGGTTGGTTGATATTGCTCTTCCTATGGGGCTGCAAGCTCTTTCAGCTCCTTCAGTCCTTTTTCTAGCTTCCACTGGGGACCTTGTGCTCAGTCCGATGGTTGGCTGCGAGTATCTGCCTCTGTATGTCAGGCTCTGGCAGAGTCTCTTAGGGGAGATCTGTATCAGGCTCCTGTCAGCAAGCACTTGTTGGCATCCACAATAGAGTCTGGGTTTGGTCCATATATATGGGATGGATCCCCAGGTGGGGCAGTCTCTGGATGGCCTTTCCTTCAGTCTCTACTCCACACTCTGTATTTCCTCAGTAAATATTTTGTTCCCCCTTTTAAGAGAGACCAACGCACCTACACTTTGGTCTTTCTTCTTCTTGAGCTTCACGTGATATGTGAATTGTATTTTCCCAGATTTTGGGCTAATATCCACTTATCAGTGAGTGCATACCATGTTGTTCTTTTGTGACTGGATTGCCACACTCAGATTTTACAAGCTTCTGGAAGGCAAAGGACACTGTCAATAGGACAAAATGGTAACCAACAAATTTGGAAAAGATCTGATAGAGGGATAATACCCAATATATACAAAGAACTCAAGAAGTTAGACTCTAGAGAACCAAATAACTCTATTAAAAATAGGGTACAGAGGTAAACAAAGAATTCTCAATTGAAGAATATCAAATGGCTGAGAAGCACCTAAAGAAATGTTCAACACCTTTAGTCATCGGGGAAATGCAAATCAAAACAACCCTGAGATTCCACCTCACACCAGTCAGAATGGCTAAGATCAAAAACTCAGGGGACAGCAGATGCTGGCCAGGATGTGGTGAAAGAAGAATCCCTCCATTGTTGGTGGGATTGCAAGCTGGTACAACCACTCTGGAAATCAGTTTGACAATTCCTCAGAATATTGGGAATAGTATTACCTGAGTATCCGGCTATACCACTCCTGGGCATATACCCAGAAGATGCTTCACCATATAACAAGGACACATGCTCCACTATGTTCATAGCAGCCTTGTTTATAATAGCCCAAAGCTGGAAAGAACCAAGATATCCTTCAATGGAGGAACAGATACAGAAAATGTGGTATTTTTACACAATGGAATACTACTCAGCTGTTGAAAACAATGACTTCCTCCTTACTTTTAAAAAAAATATTTATTTATTTATTTATTTATTTATTTATTTATTTATGATAGGTGTGCTCTGTGTGCATGAGAGGGCAAAGTGCTCTGTGTGCATTTGCACCTACATGCCAGGAGAGGGCATTAAATCCTTGTACAGATATTTGTTGAGTCACCATGTGGTTGCTGGGATTTGAACTCAGGACCTCTGGAAGAACAGCCAGTGCTCTTAGCCACTTAGCCATTTCTCCAGCCTCTCCCCCCTTTTTCTTCCATATGAGTGGCTGGGTTTTTATATGCTTAGACCTTGTCTTATGCCTCTAATATTATCTTGTCACTTCCTCCAAAGAAGACCTTTACGTTTGTCATGGCGGTTCTTGTTTTTAAACCATTTCTAGATATTTGATTGCTTTGTCACAAATAATCTCTTTATTTCTTTTTATATTTTACATTGCATTTGGAAAAGCCTACAGATTTCTGCTTACTTCTATGTTAAGTAACCTCTCAATTAGTGAATTAATTATAGTAACTTTTAAGCTAAATTTTATTGGGCTTCCTTGGTCTTCAATGACATAACTTATAAATAAACATATTTTGTCTTTCTCTAAACCCATTATTTATTCTCATTAGTTCATTTTCAATGGTAGAGCACTTACCCAGCACATGTGAGTCCATGGGTTTGAACCCTGGCATAGTATAACAAAGTGGTTTTCTCCTATTTTAGTATCACTGAATGTTTGTTAGCAACACATACTGAATATAGTAATTCTTGGCTTTTGTTTTGGCTACTATGAGACAAACTCTAGGGTAGACCAGGCTAACCCTAAACTTTTTATATAGCCGAGGTTGGCCTTGAACTTCTGATGTTCCCACCTCCATCTCTCTAGTGCTGGGATGAGAGGCATGTGGCAGAATGCTGGGCCTGATTTTTGACATCTGTTACTACTATACTGTGTTCCCTTAGTTGCTGATGTGGGTATCCATGTAGGTAGATTTTCTGATGCTGACTCAGGTTTGTGGTGTTACAATAAACTTGCCTCTTTTATAGTATGCTATTATGTTGGTATTTTCCCCATCTCCAGTTGGTTAATATCTTATTTCAGATTTTATACTCCTATCAAGCTGTTCTGTGATTTTTTTCCCTTTCTTTTAAAAATCAATCTTTATAAGGTTAGGGAATTAAGAAATTGCTAGCTCATAAAACAAACCAGGAAGCTCTCCAACTTTTTATATTGCCTGGGATGGTTTAAATAGCATTAAATTGGGCTTTAAAATGTGTAAAACTTGCTGTAATATAGTCTTTGCTTTGCGCTTTAAAAGGATTTATTTGTGAACACACACACACACACACACATACACATTCACTGTCCTTATACCCACTAGGTATACAGGTTGGTTGTTCATATTTACATTGTTATGCAATCAACTTTTTGTCTTGAAAGTCAGAAATGATGTGCCTATTATAAAACAGCTGTGCACTGCTCTCTCCTCCCAGTCCCTGACAGCAATCACTCTGCTTTCTACACATCTGAGTACGCCAGCCACCCACACCATGCTCGATGACGACGACGTATTGTAAAGTCAATCAGTTTTCACATTTTTGTAGCTGGCTTATTTCACTAATCATCACATCCTCAAGGTCATCCAGTTGTAGCACGTTCCTTCTTTCTAAGGTTGAATAACATACCACTGTATGGACATATCACACTTAGTTCAGCCACATAACTACTGATGGACTCTGAGATTGCTTCTACCTTTGGACTATTGTAAACAATGCTGCTGAGGAAAGTTGCTTTCAGGGTTTTTTTTTTGGGGGGGGGGTTGAATATGCTTAACCCATGGGAAGAGGAAGTGACACTATTAGGAGGTGTGGCCTTGTTGGAGGAAGTGGGTCACTGTGTAGGTGGGCTTTGAGGCCTCCTACGCTCAGGCTCAGCCTAGTGCAGAAGACAGTCCCCTCCTGGCTGCCTGATGTAGGACTCTCTGCTCCTCCAGTACCATGTCTGCCTGGCTGCTGTCATGTTTCCTACCATGATGATGATAATGGACTGAACCTCTGAAACTGTAAGCCAGCCCCAATTATATGTTTTCCTTATAAGAGCTGCCTTGGTCATGGGGTCTCTGCACAGCAATAAAATCCTAACTAGGAAAGCAAAAGTGGAGTTGCTGGAGTGTATGGAATCTTGCTACGTTTTAATGACACAGTGTTGATTTCTTTTTAAGTCTCTTCCGTCTATTGATTGAATGTGGATTTTGATTTCTATGCTTGGCTTTTATAATTTTTCTAAGTTGCTTGACATCGTTTATTTTCTCTAGCTTTTCATCTTGGTTTTCACAGGTCTATACAGACAGCTATTAGAACCCTTTGGCCTGGTGAGTACTAGTGATGCTCTTCTCATTTCTTTCTCTCTGTCTTTCTGTCTCTCTCTTTCTCTCATCTCTGTCTCTGTCTCTCCTTTTTGTACCTAACATCGTATATTTTTCCTTTCTTTATGTCTTGGTCAAGTTTGCTCGTTTTTTTTTTTCTATTTGTGGGTCTTTTTATATGAAGTATAATTGGACTTTAATATTTCTTCTTAACTATTAGTTGTTAAAAGTCACTTTCTAGGGCTGGAGAGATGGCTCAGCAGTTAAGAGCACTGACTGCTCTTCTCAAGGTCCTGAGTTCAAATCCCAGAAACCACATGGTGGCTCACAACCATCTTTAATGAGATCTGATGCCCTCTTCTGGTGTGTCTGAAGACATCGACAGTGTATTTACATATAATAATAAATAGATCTAAAAAAAAAATCTCACTTTCTAACTTTAACTTGATTGATTTCCTTTATGGACTTCCTTGTACTTTTTCTTTTGTAGAAATATTTAATTGCATTTGTTATTGGAGGTGGAGGAAAGGGAATGCCTCAATGCACATGTAGAGGTCAGAGAACACGTGTGGGAGTCAGTTCTCTGTCTTCTCTGAACCAGGCCCTTGGGCTTGGAAGCTAACACCTTGACTAGCTGACCTATGTAGAAGGCCTTTGTCTGTCTTTGTTTCTAACTTCTTATATTATGTATATAGAGCTTACATTTTAAGTCTTCCTCCCTCCATATCCTATTTTCTTTTTGATATTAAAAGCATTTCAGGGTATAGATTTCCCCTCTGACCACAGCCGAGTCTCACAGGTTCTGCATGGTATACTGTTGTCATTTCCATTCTTAGATGATTTCTATTTCGGGTTTGATCTTATTTTTGATTCAGAAGCAACTCCAGAGTGTATGCATTCATTTTCGAGCCGTTTGTGCATTTAGCCTCAGAGTTTGCTTTGTTTGACATTAATGTTGCTGTTTCTACCCCCTCGCTGCTTGCATTTGCTTGCACAGTTTTCGCCCCTTGCTTTATTTTCAGTCTTTTTTGTCACCTTGTTTTGGGAGAATTTCTTGTAAACAGCATTTGGTTGTATTTTATTTTTTAACTTACTCAGACAATCTGTTTTGCAGTAGGGAAATTCACTCTCCTCACTCTCTTCTCTATAACGTACAGATTCAGGCAGCTCCATTGCCACCAGGAGCAGCGGGCACTGGGCCTGCTCTCTTGTTGTTGCTCTGGTCCATTCTCACTGACAACGCCTTTCCCATCATGCCTGTTGTGCAAGTAAAACAGATTGGAACATAAAGACTGTATACATGCCAAGTACTAGTCTTACAGTTACAATAATTTACCCCAAATTCTGTTGCTCCAGTTCTCCTTTCCAGGATAATCTTCTCCACATCGGACAAGACATTTAAAAAATGTTTATGTGCACAGCTCAAGTCCCCTCTGGACACCACTAGATTTCAAGTTCCAGAGAGTAATTTCCTGACAACCCAAAGTCTGAGAGGTGGGATTGACGAGCGAGGAGGATGGATGTCTCCTACAGTGAGAGCAGCCAGTGCCACCATGTTACTGACCCCTTCCTTCTCTTTTCCATCTTGGCCCAGCAAGGTGGCACCTTAGCTTTCAGGGACAGCTGTATTACTAGAGGTTTACAAAGTAGCACAAGAGTCCCTAGTGACCCAGTTTCTTATTGTCACCACTGTCCCCTTTTCAGCCTACCAGCACCTCTGAAGCTTGGCTTCCACCAAGCGAGGGCCTTGCAGCCTGGTCTAGGACATTGCCTCTCCCCATTACTCTCACTCCATGCTATGGGGGCCTCAGCTGTCATGGCAGGCCAGGTAACATCCTGGTCCCAGCTAGGAACTAAGTTTAGTATCTTTCATCAAGATTTGGTGCCTCACACAAAAATTGACTCAGCCCTAAACAGCACATTTCTGTCACTTGTTAAGACCCAGAGGACATCTTGGAAGAGAGGATATAAAGAATCTAAGAGAAGGAAGACAGGGAGAGGGCCTGTGAACAAATGCAAGATGGGGCTGGCTCTTTGCATCATCAACATGCAGTATTAGTTGGTATTTTACATCTCGGTCTCAGTCTCCGTCTCCCTCCCTGTCTCCCTCTTTCTGTGCATGTGTGCCTCCCTCTGTCTCTCTCTTTTCTCTAAGGTGCTCCCTTAAGGTTCATACAGGCTCTTTCCAGAATCAGGATGGTGGTAAAGAGGCTGGGGCCTCATGCAGACTCCTCCATGCTAGCCCATATGGTACTTTGTATAAATTATCAAAAGATACATTTTCTTCTTGGAGTAGGTGCAGCCTGTGCCATGCACACGGCTTAGGGAGTGAAGGGTAGAGTTTGGGGTCCCAATTGCTCCCGTTCACCAGATGTTTAAGTATAAAGAACAGCTAGGATCAGTTTTAGGTAGTGGCCCTGACTGGCCACAGAGAGAACTAAATAGAGAGAGTCTCGCAGATTGGGCCTGCAAAAGAAATAAACTGTTGGGCTCTGGTCCCAGTCTATCCCTTTGACGTCCTGGGAAAAACTTGGTGTTCTTCCCCTGAAACTCCATTTTGAAATTTGCAGCTCAAGAAATCAGAATCGAGAGCTGAACTCTGACCTCATCCCCCACGTCTCCAAACTCAGACACCAGTCATCTGACAACCAGGGGCGTGGCGGTGGTGCTGTGTCCCCAGCCTAAACTGATAGGTTAAGCATATCCAAGTTTATCTATAGATAAGCCTGGGAAGTCTGAGCAGGGGCCTGGTGAGATAGCTCAGTTGGTCAGTCCTTGCCTCACAAGCCTGGGGACCTGAGTTATAAGAGCTAGGAATCAGAGACAGAAGAGTCCTTGGGGCTCAGTGGTCAGCCAGTCTAGTCTAATTGTTGAGACATTGTGTCAACAGAGGACAGGACAGTATTCTTGGGGATGACATCTGTCTTCCTTAAGAGAAGAGACACCATGACTACAGTAACTTTTATAAAGGAAAACATTTAATTCGGGCTGGCTTACAGTTTTAGCGATTCAGTCTATTACAGCCGTGGGAGCATGGAGGCTGACACAGTGCTGGAGAAGGAGCTGAGAGTTCCACATCTTGGTCCTCAGGTAGCAGAAGTGACTGAGAGCCACACGGAATGTAGCTTGAATATATGAGACCTCAATGCTCACCCCCACAGTGACATACTTCCTCTAACAAGGCCATGTCTCCTAATAGTGCCACTCCCTGTGGGGCAAGCATTCAAATACATGAGTCCTACTCAAACCACTACAATATCTGAGATTGCCTTCTGGTCTCCATATGTGTGAGTCAACTGACATATACACTGCACCTATGTGTGTACGAGCACTCACACACACGCACACACACACCTGCAGGTGCACACAAACATACAGGAACACATATACATGCATGAGGAAAGATTATTTAAAATTTAAAATCACGTTTATTTATTTAGTTGGTAGGGCAGCAAACACATGTCATGGAGGTCAACGGACCACCAACAAGAGTTCATTTTCTTCTTCAGCCGTATGGGTCCCCAGGATCCAACCCCGGTTGCCAGACTTGGCTGTAACTGCCTTTACTTGCTGAGCCAACTCTGTGCACTAACGCCCCTCCCTGCCCCTGCCCTAAAAGATTGCCAGAGCAGGAAAGGCACAAGGTAACAAACATTTGGCATCAGGAAGATGATAATCTGGAGCTACTTAGGATGGAGAGAAGAAAGAATTGGCAAACCTTCCACGCCATGGCTGCACCCAGGGCCTCGGCACCACCGGGGATCTAAGCAGCCAATTTGGAGGCACCCTCTGAACAACCTTCTTTTCATCACTAAATTGAACGTAATTTGTGCAATAATTTCAGAAACTTTCCCAGATACTTTGAGACCATGTATAAAGATGGAGGGGGAAGGGGGGCCAGTGTGACTCTGCCTATTCTCCCCACCCCTCCATCAGAATGTGTTTTGATAAGTGGGGGCTTGAGTACAGCATAAGGGCTACTAAGCGCCCCCCCCCACTCACCAATTAAATTTTTTAAGCCTCCATGGAAGGAGTGAATATTAGTTTCCTGATTTATAAAAGCCAAATGGATTAAGCTCATTCATTGCCCGAGGAAACAAAAAGGAAATCTTCAATACCTCTGTGCACATTGAGAACTCGAACAATACCAGTCTTTGGAAAGCAGAAACCTAATTTGGGGGAATCAATTACCCTCTGTGTCCCTGCCTCTGTGGGCTCTCTCCCTGGCTCCCTCAATAGAGATTTCCTGGGAGGTAAAATGTACAGTTGGTCCATCACTAGCACACCCTTTCTCCAGCTTTGAGACTGGAGGAAAACGAGGATGGGATGGGTAGAACTACCCCGGTGACAAGCATATGTGTGAGTGGGGGCTTTTATGTTACATAGAAGCATGAGGGTAGTATTGTATGAGGGGGAAAGGAGTAAGGGGTCAGGTGGGGTGGGAACTTGAGGGTGCATGTGGCAAAGCTCAGTCTGTGCAGGAGCAGGTGACTGGGGAGGGGTTAGAGATTGTGGACTAGGCTGGCTCCAGCTTCACCCATTCCATCCTCGCCGCCCCCTGCACCCCCTCCCCGCCCCCGCCCCCGCCTCTGCCTGGTTTCTCTTTTGTAGTCAGTGCTTTCCAGGTTTGTAGCTGGGCTACAATGGAAAAGGAGGGGCTAGTGTGGCAGGGAGTTGCATTCTCAAAGTCATACTCAGAAGAAGCACTCTGCATTCCTGTGCTGGGTCTCTAACCTTAGTCCATAGTCCCAGAACACAACCAGCTCAACACACACGGAGTTGGAGTCCCACACTTACACCAGGACGTTCTTCCGTTGAAAATTGCACACTCTCACATGTGATGGCACAAATGCCACCTTCCCCACTGGTCAGAAGCTGTCTCAGCAGCCCACCACCCCACAATCCCTCACTCAGGCATGCGGTCACACAGGCACACACACATGCACAGAGTCCCTCACAAGCACACACTCTGGCTGTGCTTTTGTGTTTTGTCAGAATTAATGAGAAAAGTTCCCGTGCCCTGCGGGTAATTAGTGTCCTTGGAGTTAAATAAGCTAATGGCGGGCACCTCTGGCCCAAGCAATTATGTTTGTGTATTGAATAATTGATTCAAAGGGGGGGAAGGGCCGCTAATCAGATCTGAGCATAATGAATTGATTTAATTAACAGGGGAGTCTGAGGGGCCCTGGGAAATGCAAGCTGCACTCTGGTGAGAGCGAGCGCAGCAGACTGCAAGAGGGAACCCTAGCGCGCGGCTGCGGCGGCTGCTCCGGCCCGGGCTCCGGGCCCCAGCTCGGGTTCAGGCTCCCGCTTGGCTCGGGCCGGGTCCCAGTTGCTCAGCCCACGCGGCTGCGGCCCCGCCCGGCGCCCGCCCCTGAGCACGCCGCGCCCTCGCTCGCTCCTCCCGCGCGCCCTGCCCGCCCGCGGCGCTGCGCTCCGGGCGCCGCTCCGTCCGCCCTCGTCGGCGGCCGCGGGGCGCGGGGCCCACGCGCGACCGCGGAAAGCAGCGCAGGCGCCCCGTTGGCGACAGTCCGAGCCGCGAGTCCCTTTGCATCCTCCGCCTGCACCCGGCTGGAGCCGCCTGGGGACTATGGTTTTGGACCAAGAGGACGGTAGGTGCCTAGGGACACTTGGGAACAGCGCGGGCTCTGCCAAGGCCATCTCCATCCCGGTGACAGAGGCCCAGGCACCGGTCTAGACCGCTGCTTGGAGCCAGTTGGCGGCTTCCCGGAAGCTCGGAAGCTGGACGTGTGCCCTGTGTGTGTGAGTGTGTGTCGAAGGTGCCAGGCTCTGTCTGCGCCGCCCCGTGTTCCTCGCCGGGATGAGGAAGTCTTTTCCCCACCCGGCGCGCATCCTGGAGCCTGTTAGCTGAGCACACTGCAGCTGGGAACTTTCTCACTCCTGCCCCATGGCATGCATCCGGAGCAGAGACCCATGGGGTGCGGGCTTCCCGGTTGTGGTTGTACCCATCGCCCGGCCACTCTCTGGGCCTCCTAGAGTATTTTCATACCATGGTGTGAAAGGGACCCCCGCGGGGTTGCTCAGAGAACTTGACTGGTGAAGCTAGTATTCTAACTAGCTTGGTCCTTGGGCCCTCTCAGCCTTGCACCTGGGATCTGGGACTTCAGGGCCTACTTGGTGGGTGGTGTTGTCTTGGCCCCCTGCAGGGCTGGGAGGCTGCATGTCACCAGTTCACCCAGACTATGTTAGCAAGTGTCCTGCTGGTTAGAATAGACGGTGGACTAGGCAAGAGAAGTTCGGGGGTCTTTGGGGTCTCCTACTGTTATCAGATCTCTTTGTATTAGGAATCTCATTTTTCTCTCATTTTTGGCCAGGTGTGTTGGGGTTGGGGGAACTCAGGATAGTTGAGAGAGCCTTGCTCTGCAGCCCAGGCTGATCCAGAGCTGACAGTGTAACCCAGGCTGGTCTGGATCATATTCCTTTTCTTAAGGAGCCCTCGCCCCCAAGACTGCTTAACTGTTACCTCTCCCACCCCTCCCCCTACCTGCACTGTAGGCATCTCAAGAAGTCATTTCTGTCCCATCCTCAGTCATGCCTAGAGTATGACATAGTAGGACAGGAGACTCAGAAATCTAGAGTTGGAAGCTGCTAATCACCAGGAAGAGGGTTTGTCTGTCTGTCTGTCTGTCTGGTCTCCTCTTTGGTCCCATTAATTACTTGTCTTATCCTACCATCTCCCCTATGGTGATGGATTGTCCTGGGTTGTCTAGGGCAATCTGTTTTAGCATAGTAAGTCTGGTAGCATAGGGAATCCCTGAGTCTTAGGGCAGACCTGGGTCCTCCTAACCCCGCAGCTGTTGGGGGCGGGGTGGGGGGAGTCGTGTACAGGGGTGGGGTGGCTCTCATTGAGGGGCGTGGTAGATTTGTGCAGATTTGGCTTAGGCCTTTCTGAGGCCTAACAGTTTATGACTGCAGTTTCTGAGAAGGCCTCTCTTGGCTCTCTAGAATCCCAAAGAGGGAGTTTGCCGACAGTGCACTTCTCCACTATAAGCTGGTTGCAAATTCCTGTGCATTGGCTGCTTTTGTGTATGTAGTGGAAAGGCAGGGCATCAGAACCTGGCCAGCAGGCATGCTGATGTCACTGCAAATACTGGTTTACTCTGTCCTGTAACTATCATGTACACAGGGAAAGGGTGCTTGTCACCCTGAAATACCTTTCCAGTCACCACTTGGCCACTGTGTCACCCATCTTGGAGACCTCTTCACTGTGCTGGGAGGAATGCCCTTGGGCTCAGGCATGCAGCCCAGCCTCTGAGGAGTTCTGGACTATCTAATCTGCCTGGGACCTTAGGCATCAAGTAAAACTGCCCCACCCCCAACCCCTAATGCAGGAACCTCTTTCTTTAGATGTTTCTGCCAGGTACAAGGATGAACTGCTGGGACCTGTTCAGAAATATGTGAGGCAGCTAGCAGCCACCCCCATTCTCTTCCTAGAAATGTCGGGGACTGGCTGACGGGTGTCCCCTGGCTGTCCCCAGAGGCATTTGGGGGGCATTTAGGAGCAGTTTTGGTGTGTTGAAGTGAGATCTCTGGTTCACCACCTGTGGAATGCGTGGAGCGAAAACTGTCTCTCCCGGCCCCAGGGCATCTAAGGATTCCATTCAGACACCATTGGTGTGTCCCAGGACCTGTCAGTGCCTGGGGTGGGGAGGACAGGAGGGCGGGGCCCACCTATGAGTTTAAGAGAGGCCACCCTACAAGTCAAACTCACATCTGGCTTCTTCCTAACCCCCGGAGACTTGCTGGGCAGCACTTCCACTTAGTTCTGGGGTTCTCTCTTCAGAACGAATTAGGGGACCATGCTCATAGCTAGGGCATCGAGGAGCCACCTGTGGGGGCAAGCAGCCTTCACACACAGCACCACTTCCCTGCGGACGTGCCCTGGCGGCTTCTGTAGCTCACTGCCTTGTGCCTCAGGCTTGGGAAGCAGGAGTCCTGGTTCCTCAAGGGGATGTTGGCCAAGTGGCTGCCTGATGGGTATTGTGGAAGCTGGCATGAGTGGGGCTTCAGACAAGAGAGTAGGAATGTGATCCAAGCTGACTGAGTCCTGATTTGTGGGTCAGGACCCCAAAGCAAGGCATAGGTCCCTGGAGATCAGCAGCAAGACTACAGGCCTTATGTCTCCAGATAACCCAGAGATAATTCTTCAAGACCCTGCCCTTGCCAGGCCCTGCACTGGCTACATTGATTGGCCCTGGTTCAGAGTGGGGGGTGGGGGTGGGGGAAGGCTGTACCAGCTGGGCAGGGGGGCAGCCACAATGAAGCGTCCCCTCACACCTTGAGGGCACAGCTCTGGCTGCAGTGGCAGGGGAGAGATCAAGCTTGCAGTCCTGAGGGACCGTGAGTCTGAGGAAAATGATATATTTAACATCAAATATACTCAAGGACTATTAGGATTAAGTATTCAAGATGAAGGGGAAAGCGAAACCCTCTGAGCTTCGAATGAGGCATCTCATTAGAAACAGCTGCTCTTCAGTCGCCTCAAAGCCTGACTTTCCTGCCTCGAGTGAGGAAGGGCTGCACTCCCACCCCATGCTCCTTTACAGTATGGGGGCCTCTGAGGATGGAAAGGGCAAGGCCTGCCTTTTGGTCTCCTGTGTATGAGGTAGCACCCCACCCCACACTGTCTGGAGCACCACAGTTACCTTTCATATGCTTTTCTGCGGCACCTTTAGAGTAAGAACAGATGTGACTAGTTCATAAACAGGAAAACTGAGCTGGGAGTATGCCTTTAATCCCAGCACTTGGGAAGCAGATGCAGGCAGATCTTTGTGAGTTCAAGGCCAGCCTAATCTACAGAGTGAGTTCCAGGACAGGCTGCACAGAGAAATTTTGTTTCCAAAAAAAAAAAAAAAACCCGAATCAACAAAAACAGGGAAACTGAGGCAAAAAAAGAAAAGTGACTTTCCAGATCTGCTATTTGTTAATTGGCAACAAATGGATAGATTCCCACCTGATAGCTGCCCAGGAGTCTTGGCTTCCTACATCTTGCCAGAATCAAGTCCTCAGCAACTGCCAGGACCGAGCTCCTAACATAGGTGTCTGGAGCCCTCCTTGAGCTGAAAGTCATAATTTTCACTCCCATTTTTGAGCTCTAGAATATCTGGGATGGGGGTCAGAGAACACTTCGGGGTTTAAAAGTAGATGGCCTTCCTGGAGTAGGCAGCCTGGTCAGGGTTTTTAGGGAAGCAGAGTCTAGGAGGAGGGGCATTGGACCTGTTTTCCTTCATGCTAGGTGAGTAAGAATTGTCAGCTCCACAACAGAATCTTTTCTGCCAATAACCAGTGCCTTAGAATAGTGTGTGGTACATAGTAAGTGCTCAATAAATATTTGCAGAAGAAAAAAAACGCATTCAAACAGCTATACTTGTTCAGAGAGAAGCTGAGACAGGATTCTCCCTCTGCACAGTGGATAGGAGTAGCATGACACCACTGTGATCAGGGACAGTCACTGTAAGACTCACAGGAGGAATTTTGTGTCCTGCAGAGGAATTAACTTTGCCAAACAACTATAGAATCCACTAGAAACCTTAGGCAGAGCTGGTAAAGAGCAGTCATGATTAGAGAAATAGCTTTCCTATGAGGAAACAGAAACCAGGGTTGAAGGGCTTGGGGCAGGCGGGCCCACCGGACTGACATGGGGAGACCAGGAAGAAACCCTGGTACCCATAGGAGTCATTCGCGGAGCTGGAGCAGAGAAACCTCCAGGTGGCGCTGCAGAGCTGGGCAACCGCGCGTCTCCACTCCCCATTAACCCGGCAGGGAGGGGGGGCCTCGGGAAATGTGTGCATTTATTCAGTAGCAGGAGTGCAAACCTCATACATTGAGGGAGAAAGGCAGCGGGAGTCGGCCGCCGAGATTCCCCCATCTCTTTGAATATAATTTCAGATTGAGATTCAGATTAAATCCGAGGGGAAAACACTTTATGAGGCTGAAAGCTGTGTCGTTGCCAGAGCCAGGGTTATGAGCTATCAAATGCAATTACATTAAGACAGATTATACTGGGCAAATTGAGCCATTTAGAAGGTGAGAATCAAAGAAACGGCTCTGATCCTCTCTTTCCCCTTCTCTCTCCCTCTCTCTCTTTCTCTCTAAATTGCAGTTCGTAGTTCCTTGCAATTCTGAGGCACAAAAGTAGGTGAGACTGCTTTTGTATCTGCGAAGTGCTTCACTCCTGAATGTAATTCTAGCTGAGTGCAATCTAGGTTAAGAGCCGGACAAGCGGGTAATTAGAGCCCGCTTGCTGCCGGAGGACCGGCCGCCCAGCCGAAGCGCGCCCGGAGTCGGCGCCCTTTTCCCGGCCGAGCCGAGCAGCGGCTGGACACGGAGCGCCCGAGATGATGGTGCTGGACAAGGAGGACGGTAGGTGGCCGGCAGGGGTCCCGACGCCCCCAATGCCTTCACCGCAGCGCACGGGATGCCACGCACCGGGACTCAGGGACACAGACGCGGGGCCACGCCGGGTTGTGGAGCCCGCGGGCGACCCGGGGCGGGAGGACGGACCCGGGTGGGGTGGGCGAGCTCCTGGCCTCGCGCCCCCTAGGTCTCCTGATCTCCGGACTGGCGGGCGGGGCGGGGCGATTCGCCGCGGGGTGTCGTGGAGGTTCAGAGTGCCCTCTGGTCTCCTAGCCCTGGCGCTTGGTGCTGAGCGTTTGGTCTCTGCGGCTGCTCCTTGCTCACCGCAGCCATCACCCCCGCGCCCGCCGCGTAACCCGAGAGGCGCTGAGTGCCCAGCAAATCAGCAGCTTCAGGGAGAAAGGAACTACATAGAGAGCTTGGGGGCGAGCGAGAGCGCGGGAGGACCTCGCAAAAGCCGGGATGCAAGCCCAAGAGGGGAAGGCCAACTGGGTCCTGGGGGCGGGGGGGGGGGGAGCCGCCCACCAGCATGATTTGGTGAGAGGGACATCTCCTGTGATGGCCTCTATCTCATGTCTCCTTGATTGTGAAGACAGGAGTTTGAGCTAGGGGAATTGTCCCGCCATGGGCCAGTAGCACTCCAGAGGAAGTGGTTTGAGGGTGGTCTGGATGTGTGGTCAAGAGCCTGTGCATTCAAGAGGCGCAGAGAGGTCACATGGCTGTAGACCATAGCAGGTGGTCTCCTAGACCCTGAAGTCATTTTTGTTTGGGAGTGCCTTGCACTAAGTGGCCTAGAAGGTTGGGGGAATCCCAACTGTCTTGAAGGTAAAACACAGCCTGTGTCCTGTGACCTAAGACAGGCACCAGGTCCAGGGGTGGTTGCCCCAGGATGCCCCTCGGGTCCTCTCTGTGTTCTATAGGTGCTGTAGGGAAAGGTGAGCAGATTGTTGGCAAACCTGCTGTTAATGCCATTGGGTGGGGACTGGAAAGGCTTGGAGTAATGGGACATCCCCAGGAATCCTCCATTCTGTCCACTGAGACATGGTTGCCATGACTACTGCTGGAAACTGAAACTTAAGTGACTTGTTCAAGGTCATACCTATGTTCAGTTGGTTGCTGTCTCATGCAGCTGTCCCAGACTAACTATACCTTCTGGGGTATGAGAAATAAAAGGCCTTTAGAATGTCCAACCTAGGTGGATGTGTGCAGGGAAGACATAGGGCTGATAAGTCCTCAAAGACAGGCCCTTGGCATGAGTGGAGGAAGAGCTAAAGGGGATCTAGAGGATCCTGGGCTGACTGGAGGATAGCCTCTCCAGCACGTTCTCCCCTGTTCATAGACCCCGGAGCTCCAGGAGGCCCTCAGAGTGCTGGGCTGCTCCTGTTAGATGTAGAATGCAAGGAGAAGGAGAGGTCTGGGGTCAAGCCAGTCAGGGAGAGAAGAGTCTCTCTCTCCCTGATTTAGCTGTTTTCATCAGTAATTCCTTACCCTGTGTTACTTCAGATCAGTCGTGCCCAGCTCCAGAGTTCTCTCTTGATTATCTACAGGAACTGTCACTATGAGAAGCATGTGGAAGGCAGGATGCATCTTTAGCCAAAGTTACTCCACATGCTCAGATCCCCAGGTCTAAGCCAAGAACCCAGAAGACTGTGGAGTTTTGTATGAGGGAGCCCTCAGTCTAGGAAGATTATATGTTGGCAAGATGGCATTTCCACCTCTGCCCACGATCTGCCCTAGAATGGCTTGGGCTCTGGGGATAATACTAAAGGGACTGGCTGTCTGGAGCCTTCAGACTTGCTGTGTATCTGGATCTCATGGGCATATGATTCCTCTGGTCCTCACCAGAACTACAGAGGGGAGCTCAAGACGTTATTTCATCTCCAACCTGTAAGCCAAATAATATGGTGCCCTTCACCATTGGTACTACTGGTCTCTGGGGCCCATGACAACATGAGGAAAGCAGGTGGCCGGGTTTCTGAAGGTGGCATCTGCATTGGGGAATGAAGAAACGCTGTGTGTACACTCACCTGGCTCTCCATGCCTACTGCCTAACTTCATACACACTTTTGCCCTCCCAGAATGCAGCCGCCTGAACCACATGGCAGATGTGGTGCCCTGGGCCCTAGGGGTGTGTTCCTCTGCTGCACAGAGCACCCATTGTCTGCAGCAGCAGGCCCTGGGCCTCCCTTCAGTCTCCCCCAACACCTTTTTTGTACCCGACAGCATCTTGTTGAGAGAGGCTGGGCTCCTCTGGTTGAAGTCGGGTCTGCCAGCTGCAGAGGACCAAAGCCCTCGCTCTGCTGGGCTGCAGGGCTTTCATGTTGCACTTCTGAAAGATAATAAAATATCAATCGTTTTGCCCTAGCAACGGGTTTAAGAGACTTTCTGAAGTATTGAATCGTCAGAAAAAAAAATTTTTTTTTTTGCTTTTAAGCACAGTGCATTATTAATAAAGTGATGCATTAGGTCGAGCAGTGAAGGGTCACCACAGAGACAGAAAAATCTGTTTTGCAAATGGTTAAACTTCGGGTTTTAAGATTAATTGCTTTCATTTGGACGCTTGCTCTTGGCCTAGCTATCTCCACTTTACTGGAACTCCGGGTTCAGGCTCTCGAAATGCTGTGGGGCTCCCTTCAGCAAAAGGGGTGGTGAGCTCCCCCAACTCCTGGAAAAATAGCCCTTCCCCTGGCACCTCTAGCTTGGGCTGGCACCAGACTATGGAGTTTGAGTGTGGGCCTGGGAGACAAAAGTCCTAGGGGAGCAAAGAAACTCCTTCCCTGAACCCTGCAAATCAAATTTGACCTTCACTGACGGAGGACTCCCTCCCGCGCACCTCCCACGCCCCCAGCCCAGTGGAGACCAAACTGAAGAGTAAGAGCTTGAGCTGTGGAGGCCTGGATGAGAGGATGCGGAGGGCACCCAGCTGGGAGTGCCAGCATGCTCCCAAATGCATGCTGGAGCAGGGCTGCTCTGGGTCTAAAAGGCCTCTGTAAAAGCCCAGCAGGATGGCTTGGGTGACCACAGGAAGCAGCAGGCACATTGTGGAACTAAACAGCAGACATGATTCCCAGAGCATTTTTTTAATAAGTAAAAAAAATGCTTAAGGAGAAGTGAAGCCGGGTTGGGGGGGACCAGACAGTGGAGTCTTCAATTGTTAATGACTGCTAGGAACACAGCCTCGAAGCTGACTCAGTTTGTCTGTGGGGTTGCTGCCAGCAGGACCTCCTGGTCTGTCCCATCATGCCTTAGACCACAGAGAGTAGTGTGGCCTTGGCCTTCCTGGCTGTGGAGATGGAGACTGGGAGTAGGCCACAGTATTGTTCCGTGGCCGAGACCCTAGCCCAGTGGATACGATAGCCTGCTAAGGGCTAGTAAGGACCTGGCATGGACGGTGGGGTGGGGACTTCACCTGGCATTCACCTAGTGCTTGGCAGGATCTTCGTCCACACTTGCCATAGCCAGCTTCACAGCCGCCACTGCTGGGAGGGAGGCGCCACACATCCCGAGCAGCAGGACCGTCACTGTTCCCTCTGCACAAATGCAGCCAGCCTGCAGAAGGAGAGTCTGTGAAGATGGGGCGCCCCCACCCCTCCTGGAACACTGAGCGAAGAGGCAGGTGTTCCGCTCAGTTCCCCTGCTCTTCCATTCATTCGCCCACACAGAGGACTAAGGGGGATGGGGGACAGGGAAACAACATAAATTGGTCTGTCGTCCAGAATCCATGTCTCACTAATGTACCCAGATTAACTCAACTGTAAATTGTCTCCTTGGATGGCGGTGTCTTGCTAAAAGTTTCCCATATGATTCATGATTTGGATTGCTTTTAACGGCTATTGGCTAAGCAAGCTGGTGACTGTACAAGGTGATGCAATTGGCATTAGCGAGGGGAGGCACGGGAGCGTGTAATGCAGTCAATACTGCATTAACTACTGATGCCCAATTACAGGGAGCCTTTCAGGAGCATTAAGACCAAGGGAAGCTGAGATCACTAGCCGCTGCTCGCCTAAAAGCTTCACCCTTTGCGTGCCGGGGCTCGGCGCTGGCATGGCCATCCGCTTGGCCTCCGCGGCTGCGGGAGCTGCCCGTCTCCCTGGCGCTCTCTCTTTCTAACCCTGCTCCACAAAGATACTTTTAGCACATGGAAATACGCTGGGGTCTGCCTCTCACCTCTTCTGAGAATCCATTTCCTCCCTTACGCCCTCCCTCAAAGGAGTCAGGCCCAGTGACAGCCCAGTGCCACCTTCTTTAAAGAGCCTCTCAGCGTCTGTGAACGGGACTTGGCTGTGGTTTACTTTGGTCTCTCAGAAGGATGATTGCTGATGAGCGTCGGTGGCCAGCAGACCCTCTGTGGTCCTGGGAGAAAGACTCCTGAGATGCAGCCTCAACTGGGCTTGCCTGCTCAAGGCACCATGTGTTGGGAAATGGCTGTGGCTGTGTGGGCTAGGCCATCTTTCAATAGAAGATGGAGCTGTGGTGATGGAAATGGGGAAAGCGGTGCCCACGAATGACTTGGGCCCTGCTAGAGTTCTAAGCAAACACAAGTTCAAAGATTTGGTGCTCCCCCCAACCTGAACAGTACCCGACACATGGCAAACCTATCTTTCCCTCTATGTAACAAAGAGGTCAAACATTTTGCTTGGATCAATACTCCAGGATCACAGAGCCTCCCAGTACATTCTGCTCAAGGCATTAGGCAGGCCGAGGGTTGGTTAGGACAGATGATAGAGCAGGGGGCATTACTGCAACCTCTACCACTCTGCTGGACTCTGCTAGTGCAATGTCTGCTCTGTATGCCATGTTCTGCCCAGTGTTGAGGCTGCTTTGCCTCCATACCCTCTCGCCTCTGCAGTGAGGACAGTTCCATCTGCCTAGGTTGTCAACAGAATTAAATGAGGTACTGTCAGTGCACACACTCCACCAACAGGAAACTCCAGGGCCATGCGAGGCACCTCTGCTCCCTGCTCAGTTTCAGTACAGTCTGAAACAAGACCGAGGCCCAGGCCAGTGGCATGTCCACTAATGAGAACTGGACCCTCCTCACTGTCCCTCCTGGCTCTTGGTCATCACTGGGAGACAAACTGCCTTTACTTTTTCCTGGTGTCTGGATCTTCAAGGCAAGTGTCACCATGGGAAAAGCCTTCAAGAATACTCACCCAAGTCCTTCCATCCATATGGGGGTGGGGCATAGGTTAAAGGTAACAGAAAGCAAGAGAGTTGCCCAGGCTTCTGTGGAGGGATAGAGCCCAGAGCTTCAGCAGCCTCCTGGTTTCCATGTCCAGCTGGTGTGCCTGCTGTTCTGGTCCCAGGCCACGATGACTTTGAGAGCAGACCATCAGATGTACTGGGACAGCATGCTGGCCTGGGCATCCTGGTTATGGTTGTAGGCAGCTACTGCCCTTCCAGTTCTCAGATGTAAGACCTCCTAGAAGGTGCCAATGGGCACACATCTGTCCTGGGCTTTTTGAGCTGAGAAGTTCCACATGTGTGTATGACATAGCCTCCTATCCTGCCTTCCTGCCTATCAGAGTTGCATGGAAATTAAGGTACACTGAGGCCTGCAGGAATCCTTCTAGTGCCAGGCTTACTAACTCTTTCTAAAATGAGGCCTCCTGGCAGGTCCCTATTCAAGATACTACCATACCATGAAGGCACCGTGGTTTTAGAAGCTGATTTTGCGCATTTGCTTCCAACTCTGAGCTCAGTAACATGACATCAACAGCTTGGAATCGGCCACAGGGCAAATAGTTGTACGCAGGGAAAACAGGTCCTTTTTCTGGAGTGTCGATGGCTGGACTTCTCAGCACATGTCTAGGTTGTATTTCAGTGGGATATTAGAACTACCTCGCTCTCTTCTGCTGCTACCATCTTCCATCCCGTCTACGGTCTGTCTCCCGGGGCTTATTACAGCCAGAGAGAGCTGACCTCTGCCACCCTGGCATTCATTCTGCCTAAGGCTGACTGCTACCCCCAACCACTGCACCAAAAATGTAGGTCTAATGTGTCCACATTGGCTTGTATTCCACGTAGTCCCAGTGTTTGCTCCTGTCGTTCTCCTTGCCCCACACGCCATTCCCTCTTATTTAGCTGTGCTCACAGACAGCACCCACCTAGCAACAAGCTTGTCTCTCATTGGTTGGCTTGTGTTGATTGTTTTAAGGGAGGAGCCCACTGGGACTGATATAGCGAGAGACAAATAAAAGCAGGTGGTGAGCAGGCTGAGCCAGGTTTCAGGGGCAGATGCCTAGTGTGAAGGCCTACGGGGCCCCCTTCTTCTAGGAATCAGCTGGGTTTTCCTGAGGGACCTGATGATTTCAGTACAGCCCAGCATGATGCAGAAGACCTGAGTCCTGGTTGAGAGCCGTGTGACTTCGGATAACTCACTGAGTATCTTGTCTCAACAACATGAGCTGTGATGCCTCATGCCTGTGGGAACATTTCTTCTCTGCAGAGTGATTTTCTTGGTTCTTAGGTATCATAAACATAACAGCACCTTTCGGTTTTACTAAACCCTAAACACTAGTCCTTGCCCAGTGCCTTTGTATCAGTGATTTCTACGTCACCAACCAGAATTCAGCGGCTTGAAACAATAAACATTCATTTAGCTTATAGATCTTTGGGTTGGAGATTTAGGCTGGGCTAGGCTGGGCAGTTTTTTCTGGTCTCAGCTGGGCTTACTCACACCTGGAGGTTGGAGGGTGGCTGCTCAGTTAGATGCCGGGGTAACAAGACTCAGGACCCTCATCATCTGGGCATGTCACCTGGCTACTTATCACGACAGAGATGGATCTAGAGAGCCTGGATACACGCCAGGCTTCTCCAGGCCAGTGTGGCGTGGGGATATTGTCACTTCTGACACATTCCACTGGCAAAAACAAATCACAAACATTCCAGGTTCAAGAGGTTGGGACACAGGTTCTGCTCTTGAAGATAGGAGGTGGCAGCTTATATCATGAAGGACATGGATACAAAGAGGTATGGAGATCAGACAGTTTTGGAACCAGCCTTCCATTCATCCCAGCATCCTCTCTGTCTGATCTCATCCAGTGCCCATCACAACCTTAGGAAGAAGCCTCTCTTCTTATCCTCATTTCACAGATGAGAAGACATGATACAAGAGCCTGGCGGATTGGTCCCAGACCCCACAGCTTTCTAGTGTCAGAACTGGGCTGTGAAACCAGGAGGTCTGACGGTGGAGCCCTGAGCTCATTCTCTGACTTGCTGGCTTCATTTCCCATCTGCTATCCTTGGGGCTGAGGAGAACTCTAGGTGGAGCCTGTTTGAGGAAGACCTGAGATGGGAAGGAGCTCTCTAGGT